>NC_091728.1:0-76 GCF_030179895.1 Drosophila kikkawai | reverse complement strand
ACTGCTATCGGAAAAATGTTATCCAAAAACTGGTATCGGAAAAATGTTATCCAAAAACTGCTATCGGAAAAATGTT